>NW_022196843.1:129791-131523 GCF_008641045.1 Pistacia vera
CATATATTCATAGAATGACTCCTCCAACAGTTCAACGAAAGCAGGCAAGCAGCAACAGAATAAATGAATACATTATTCGCATCGATTGACGGAGCAGACAGAGTGAGAGACTAAAGGTGATGGAGCCGAAGCAGGCAAGCAGCAAGAGAACAAGAGCAAGAGCAAGTCACATGAAAGCAAGAGGCGTCGCCCGTTGAGAGACTTGAGAGACCAAGGAGACACAGTGAGAGTGACAACAACAGCTTGAGAGTTTTGCAAGCCAGAGGCGTTGAGAGTGAGAGACTTGAGTTGAGATGAGAGTTTGAGAACGAATTTTGGGATTTGGTTTTTAGGGCATTACATTTTACCCTTTTACAGCTAACTAGTTTTTTAAACCAGTTTGGATTAACCGATTTCAAGAATCACCTGAACCGGTAACCAAATTGAAAAACTGGTTTAGGAAAATTCTTGAATCAAAATCGAATCAGTTTCATTAAAAACTAAATTTTTTTTTATTCGGTTACCGGCTCGGTTTTCGGACTTTTTTAACAACCCTAACTAATCCAACAACAATTTCCCTTAATTTTCAGGACAAAATTGCCCTCATAGTTAGTTTATTAACCCTTCAACCAAATTCCAAGCTTCAAATGCTCAATCTCTAATAATCACTTACAAATCTTATTCTTTTGATTCCGAGGAGGTGTTACTGTTTTGAATATATGGGTGCGTTTGGTTTATTATTTTGGATATGATTTTGGGAATAATATTAGGTAGTTGGATAGGGGAGCATTACGAGGTAAAATTTAAAAATTTATGAAAAAGCCCCTAGGTTTGCTAATTTAATTAAACACCCTAATATATAAAATGATAAAAACACACCCACCACTTGCAGCGTCGGAATCTGACCGGAAAATTTCGTTACGACACAGACCAGTCAGATCTGGTCATAACGCGTTGCTGTGGCCTTTTCTGGCCGGATCCACCACGGATCTGTCCGAAAAATGCCAGATCTACGACTAAATATTGCCGTCGACAGCCGGAAAACGTCAAAAGAAGTCCATCTTTGGCTGTCGTTTTCGGTCAACGATGGCCTTGGCCGTCGTTGACCGTCAATGATGACCATTTCGGTGAACTTCGGGCCATTTCTAGTCGGCAGGTAGGTCGTTGTACAGATTCTGGCTACCACCAACGGTAGTTGCAGGAATTTGGCAAGTATGGGTTGATGGGGGTGTTTTTGTTAATTTTTGAATTTTTTTTTCTAGGGGTATTTAATGAAATTAATAAGCTTAAGGGGTCTAAAAGTAACTAAAAAAATATAGTAATATCTCTGGAATAATGTGCCAAACAATATTTGGGGAATATGATTGGGAATATGGATATAAATACTGAATCAAACACACCCTATATTGTTATATTAAAAGCTCCAAAGAAAAGAAAAATGTATGTTATGTCATTTGGAAGTTGTTAATAATCACATTTTTTGATAGATTTAAAATGTATGTGTCCTAAACAAGTAAATCAAGGCTTTTTGGGTTAGATTGTTGTTTTTGTATGTTGTATGAACTTAGTGTTAAATGGACACAATGCATATGGATGGTTTTGGGTGTTTTTCATGAAAAATAAGGTAGGAATATCTTGTCAGTCAGAGTTAGTTGAAACTCGATATAGAGGTTTAAGACGAAGAGTGACCAACACCCTTCTATCAATCACCTATCCGTCAATAACCCTTTATTGATTGACAGGTGACCGATAG